>NC_044507.1:17257043-17272043 GCF_902362185.1 Chanos chanos
AGACCACCTGGAACTGAGAGTCACCGCAAAGCAAGCTAAAAAAAAAAAAGTTCAGTCTGTCTTGATCCACCTATTGATCCACACGCTAGTCCCCATCAGCTTGTTGGCATGACAGCAAAGCGGTCTCCATGACAACAGTTGGTCATATGTACATCTCTTTGCTGTTGTACCTGTGTTTATTAATAACATATTGCCAATCATCTCTTGCTGCGGCATATCTCGCGACGTTAATTTCCTCTCAACGTAGCTGACTCTCAGAAACAAAGTATGAATCAAAAAATCATTTGGAATTAATGTTATTATGTTTATCAGATTTAAACCGCATCTCTCACGTAGCTGTGCGCTCCCACAAATAAATTTTTCTAATTTACAACCGGTAAAGAATCTAAAGAAATAATTTGTTTTTGACTGAATACAATTTATATGCCATACTTCAGGCAGCACACAACCAAATTTCCCAGCCATAGAATCATTCACATATCTACACCAACACACACAAGGCAGTGATCACCATGACACCTGATAACCACATACACAGCTCTGTGTGTGTGTGTGTGTGTGTGTGTGTGTGTGTGTGTAAAATAAGTCCCAAGCTCCCTCTGTCCTTGCTGTCTCTCCTCTCTTCTCTTCTGTCTTGAGATGATTTCCCCCTATCTCTCTTTTGCTCTTAATCCCTCCGTATTGATTGGCCTCAGAGAGAGCACAGGGCAGAAACAGACAGAAGATAAATAAGGAGTCAGTGGCCATGAACGACTCTCTTATTCAGACAGGAGGAGAGAGAGAGAGGGACAGAGAGAGAGAGAGAGAGAGAGAGAGAACATTGTCTGAGTATTGTCACACTCTTTCTCCCTCCAGACCATCACATATCAGACCTTACCCATCATCCCTCACTTCTCATACCCTTTACCCATCATCCCTCAGCTCCTCCTCCTCTTCCTCCTCATCATTTCTCCCAGTGGGATGTCAACTCTGAGACAACACACACACGCATGCACATACTTTTCTAATCACACTCAGGGTCTTCTTCTGTCTCAGCTTTACTGAGCTTCACAGTCAGCGGTCATTAAGAGCAAAGCCATCAGAAGTCACAAACCTGCACTCACACTCCGTACATACAGCAAATAACCACAGATAGACAGAGAGCAGTGAAGCCGCACTCTTTCCTCTGATTTCTAAACCCGTATCTGTATCAAAACAGCAAACTGGAAAAAAAAAAAGTAATTTTCTTTGTCTCACAAAGACATGCTTGACTACACTGAATAATTGCACTGCAGTGCTGGAAAGAGCTGTTTTCCTTTTATCTAATGAAGGCCTTAAGGGATGGGTGGGTGTCTATGTGTGAAAGACTATACGTCTGCGTGTTGGTGTGTGTAAATATATGAGGTTAAAAGAGAGTGAGAGAGAGAGAAAGAAAGAAAGAAAGAAAGAAAGAAAGAAAGAAAGAAAGAAAGAAAGAAAGCGTCGGGGAGGGAAGGAGATGGATAGTCTTATTGTGTTCCATTCCAACAATGTCCCATTAATTTTCTTCCAGCTCAGCGGTGTGATCTGCACGTTGACTGGGCTGTGTCATGTAAGGATGCTCCTGAAAAAAGGGCAGTGATTCAATAATGCAAAAAGGGAGGAAGAGGAAGACGGAGACAGCTATGGTTGACCTCAGACAGTAGCTCCTGAGAAATGCTGAGTCTTCATTCCTGCAGGCTCAATCCCAGCAGCTCTGCCCAGGAATTTCCTGGTCACTGCACAGCGGGAGCCAGGGGCATGGTGAGATTGGTGCCAGGGCCAGGGGTGATTTTTGAAACATTTATAGGTACACTGATGAAATGAGAGAAAGAGAGAGAGAGAGGGAGAAAGAGAGAGAGAAAGAGAGGGGGGGTTGATGTGGTGTGTGTGTGGGGGGGGGGCATACCGGAGAGCAACAGAGAGAGAGAGAGAGAGAGAGAGAGAGAGAGAGAAAGAGAGAGAGAGAGAAAGAGCGAGAGAGGGGCAGGAAAATGTCACCATAGCACTTAAGAGTTCCATTCACTCAGTGTTCCACAGTCAGCCAGCAGGGGATCCGTATCATAATTCCTCTTTAATTACAGGAGTTTTTATACCGGGGGGAGAATAGAGGAGGGGGAAAATAGGATGGAGGGAAATGCTGTTCTTTTTTTTTTCCGGTTAAATCTATGTGTTTAGGAGCAGGTTTGTGGATTGCGCCGATGGGTCTGAAGTGATTGTTCCGCCAAGGAGCCATAATTAAGCCGTCAGAGAGAGTTTGGAGTATTTAACTTCATAATGATCCCGAACCGTGCGCAGTTCAGTGCTCTGCGGCTAAGCTGCTGTAATCACTTCTATCTGTTTAATTATGTAAAACCATTCTTTTCCCTCCCCAAGCCCCTCTTTTCGCTCTCCACGTAATACCACACCACAGCACGCTCGCCCCCGTACCGAGAAAACCCCGACGCCGCAGAGATACTGAGGAGAGAGGTTGATCTGCTGCTCTCGGCCTCTGTAAATGGATAGAGAGAATAAAAGAGTGGGTGAAAGAGCATCTCGTTTTAGATGTAACGAGTCAGAGCTATTTTTCCTTTCTATTCAAAGCCCATCAGCACCGCAACTCATTCATTTATTCATTCGGTTTATCATCTGGACTCTCTCATAAAAGACCTCCTCATTACTTCCATCTTGATCTTTTTTTTTTTTTTTTTTTTTTTTTTTTTTTTCAGGTTCAGTTCCTTTTTGAAAACTTTATTGACTCCTCACATTCACCAGACGGAGCGATGTCATAGATTTGATGTTGAATGATAGATTTGATATTGAATCTCTCACTGACCATCCCCAAAATACACTTCCCTTAAAAAAGAGGTCGTTGTAATGGTGAATAAACAATTTGGTCATAACAGGAAGAAAAATAATGAAATAAAATCAAACTGTTATTACCTTAATGAATACTGTTAGCTGAGTGTCCATTAGCATTTGCCACAACTTCTCTCCCACACACCATTAACTGTCTTAAACAGAAAAAAGGACCTATAGTGCAATTCAAAAAAAACACCCAGTTCCTCTATATGAGTGTAATATGTCTATAATGGAGGGGATGTTAAATGCCTCTACATTAACATTCAGTCCAACTTCATCTTCATAACATACAGGTGAATGTGTTCAAACATGTTTAAGAATCCAGACCACGTGGAACTCATTAAAAAAAAAAAGAAAAAAAAAGAGATCAGAATACGTGGAAAAAAAAAAACAAAAAAACACAAAACAAAACACAAATCAGCCCATGTTTCACTGAAGCAGGGGGGGGAAAAAAAGCAGAGAGAAAAATGTCAACAGCAAATAGCTGCTGGTTTCATTTGCCGCGGGGTGACGTGGACTTTGTTTTTCCGCAGTTTTCTCTCCTGCCGCATTATGCATCTTCTTTTCATCCAATTAAACACAAATACAGGCTACAGAGCAGAACATAGGGAACATCTTCTCTCATCTGTCTCTTTCTGTTTTTCTCCCGCTGTCCTTCTCTCTCTCTCTCTCTCTCTCTCTCTCTCTTTCTGTACGTGTGTGTGTGTATGTGTGTGAGAGTGTTTATGTGTGTTCCTCTTCTTATTACTTTCCACGCGCGCTCATTTTGTGGTGATACATTCAAAAGAACTTCAATTTATG
This sequence comes from Chanos chanos, assembly GCF_902362185.1. Taxonomy (NCBI): domain Eukaryota; kingdom Metazoa; phylum Chordata; class Actinopteri; order Gonorynchiformes; family Chanidae; genus Chanos; species Chanos chanos. The sequence goes on from NC_044507.1 coordinate 17,260,683, forward strand.
ATAAAATATGACTGTCTCTGGTTTTGAGGATAACAAAAGGTTTGAGAAGGTTTGTTCCTGAAGTCTCATTGGAGGGGAGCCATGCATTACTTGGCTAGCATGTGCGGATTTCATATCACAATCTGAATAAAAGCATCAATACTCCTAATCACAACACCTCACTGTTGACCCCAGTTTGCCCTTTCCCTTGTTTCCTTGGTTACGAGCAGGTACTAAATGTGCAACTGCCCCAGGGAGGGTGTGAAACGTCATGTTTGATTTTGTCTACTTTTGGCCAATGAGCAATCAGGCTTTTGCACCTTTTCCTTCTGGCTCTAAAACAGCCATCCCTATGGCAACTGACCCCTCCTTACCTCACGGCCCTCTGGAAGGTTCTGACAGGTTGAAATACTTGGAGTCCATCTTGGCTTTTCATTTGAGAAATTGGATGGCTGTTCGTCACAGTCATCTCCATTCTGAAGCTAAGATGAAAGATATGAAAAGATTTCTTTCTTTTTTTTTTGCCAATCTCTTTGGCTCTTCTAAAACTATTGAGAATCAGAGAGATCTCAGTGACTGGGAAAGCTTTGTTCAGTCTTCTGACAGCAGGGCCAAATTTCACCCTGGGAGAGTGGACCAGGTTTGGGCCAGCTCAGTTTGGTTTGGACATGATTTCCATTATAAGTGTACAGTTTAGGTGAAACAGCATACTGCCTTTTAAGAGATATCAGAGTGAGTGTAATGTGGATTTATACAGCAGTGATTTATAGGCACAGCATCTACTGGCAATAGTTTGGTGAGAAAATGCTGTGAGATTGTGCTGTCTGACAGGGCAAAACCTGCTCTCTGAAACACCTCCTCTAATACATTTTCGAGACATTTTTAGCCCCTTAATAGCCCCCAGGAGATTCTATATGACACTGAATTTTTGTGAAGAAACATAAGTTTCTTCTCCTGAAACCCCAGAACTCTGTGCTTTTTAAGCAATTATATTAGATTGAGCCAAGAGAATAAATCTGCCTCACCTTCATTTGAAAATCGTTTAAAAAAAGAATTAACTCATCAAATTCAAAATTCAATAAAATGATGAAGCTGACATGTGAAACCAATTGATAGTCTAGAGGGTTTTGCCAAATATACATTCAGAAGGGGGGGGGGGGTGTGGATAGTCACCTCTGCAGATGAATTCACCTTTGACACTGTGGCTTGAAGTTATTCCAAAGATAAAACGAGAAACTAGATTCCACCTTTCGGGGGCATCTAAGAGTGCAGTCAAGTGTGCAGTGTGTTTCTGCAGTGTCTGAGTGTGTGTCAGAGAGAAAGAAAGAAAGAAAGAAAGAAAGAAAGAAAGAAAGAAAGGAGGAAACAAGAGAGTGAATGAGTGTGTGTGTGTGTGTGTGTGTGAGAGAGAGAGAGAGAGAGAGAGAGAGAGAGAGACAGAGAGACAGAGAGATAGAGAGTTGGAGGGCAGATTTATGCATGCCTCTGTGTTGAGATGATGAACAGCATTCTTTCATTTTCTTTGTATTTTGTGATAAAAGAGACAGACATAGGACTACAAAACTGAGGTACAAACTCAATTTTAGCCTTACACGTCTATTATCTGAGACAGTCCAACCCTTGGAAAGAACTCAGAAAACAGAACTGGATACTCTATTTTTAACCAGACAACCGTGATTCTACATGCTGTACAAAAGTTAAAAGTTTGATGACCAGGCCAAAACGTTCTACCAAAACATAACTATGTTAAAAACTGAAGGCCATGTTTTTAATAAATATTGTCTGAAAGGCCACATACACCATGCATGATGGTTATTTGAATATCTAAATCTAAATTTAGTTTCAACATATACAGCTTTTTCTCAGAGGTGGATTCTAAGATTTTAACAATATCATTTTTTTAGCTGCTTTTTATTTACATAAGCTCATCATCATTAGACAATAAATTTGGGTAACTATGAAACCAATATAGACACCATTCACTTGATTAGGGCCTCTCAAAACAAAGTGTGATGGATCGTAGACATGGTGTCTAGTTTGATTCTGATAAGAAATGAATAAACTGATAAGATTGTATAGCTGTATAGTAGTTACACTGGAATGAAGGCATAAAGTTGGGTTTTATTCAGGAGAATGTGCAAGGTGGATGAGACTTCATTTTATATTATTGATGCTCTATTCAGAATGGCCTAAGGCAAAAAAAAGGAAAAAAATACTCCAGACTGCCAAATACCAGGAGAATCACAGACCCTCTGCAGAGTACACACACACACACACAAACACATGCGCGCACACACACACACACACACACACATACTCTTTCTCTCTCTCTCTCACACACACACACACACACACACATTCTCTCTCTCTCTCTCTCTCTCTCACACACACACACACACACACACATATACACACACACACACACATACACACAGACTCTCTCTCTCTCTCTCTCTCTGTCTCTCTCTCTCTCTCTCTCTCACACACACACACACACACACACACACACACTGGTGTGGTATGTTACGCCACGTAACGATGGTGTGGTATATAGAAATAATGAAGACCAAGAAGAAAAATTCTCTTCGGACATTTTGATGAATTGCCTCGCGGTACTTAAATTCGCATGTGACAATTACCATATAGAGCTGACACGCTCAAACGGTCATCAGCATAATTTAAGGGCTAAGCGTACCTTAAAGGATGTCGGATATTCCGCTAATGTCATTGTTCTCTCGGGGGTGTTCGCGTGACAATGCCTCTGTTTCGAAGTCCATAGACTGACAAAAAAAAAAGAAAAGAAAAGAAAAGAAAAGAGAGGACCGACAATGCAAAGCACCTCTCTCTCTCTCTCTCTCTCTCTCTCTCTCTCATTCAAGCGACTGGGCTGCATCAGAGACTAGTATTTCTTTGAATTTGGTCCCAAAGCATCCATGTGTGCTGCTCCTAGCGTCGGAACCTTGCAAGCACATTGGTCACCTTCCAACCTCTGCGACTCTGATTCGATCCATCTCTCACTTTCAATCTCACCTCAACCATTTGGGTTCATTCTATGACACTTTTATTAGGAAAACTATTGTCTTTGAATTGTTCAGACCGTCGTTACTGAAAACTGGTGCGCTAGTGCTGACCCCTTGCTGTCGGTCACAGGCGAAGGAAGAAACACAGGGGCTGAACGCAAGACACAAGGCAGCTCGTTGTGCCGAAGCACAGTAGGGGAATCTGCGTCCGTGAGCAGAATAAACCCCAGCGCACGTCTGGTGATGTGGTTCGTCGGGTTTACGCGACAGAACATTGACGGAATCCCACACGGATTCTAAAAAAACACCTTAACAGGAGCTGTTGCAAGCGAGAGAAACGAAAGGGAGCTGTCGGTGGTAGGAACGCTGTCATTTCGGAAAGAATGCATCTCTTCAGTGCCATGTTTCTTCTGCTGATGTTAGCTGCCATACCCTGTGAGGTAAGACTGCCAAACCCGTAGACCTCTTTTAGTATTGTCGTACTGTATTGTTAATTTTTATTTAAAAAAAAAAGAATACTGATAGCAATTGTCCAGCAGGCTAGTGGCATTTCGACAAGTCGAAGCAAAAAATATAATACGCGTCAGTGTGTGTCTTGATTGCTTGTCCCCAAACAACTACTGAAAAGAACTCTCATCTCTTTAGTGGCACGGGGGAGCAGATGAGTGTGATCATAATACGAATTTACGGACAGGAAAACGATTAACAGTAAGACAGGCAGAAAAGCAGCTCTGGAGGAAGACGGCGACCCTCTGATTTGAGATAGATTAACTAGATTTGAGAGGGCATCCGCCGAGCACTCGAGGACATGGAAAGTTAGAAGGGAAGCAACGGATTAGTCTTGAGTTTAGGTATCACGGCTGCTTTATAGTTTGCTGACACAGAGGAACACGGATTGACAGCACTGAATTTATAATGTAGAGAATTGATAAACTCAGTATTTTTAAACCGACACTTTTTGGTTTATGCAGTTAATCTGTTTCTTGTGGGTTCCTGAATCACATGTGGTCTGCATCGAGTGGAGGTTTATGCGGCTGCTATGGACTCTGTCAGTACTTAAGAGATGTCTTTTTCCTTTGGATGATGCAAAAATGAAGTGACGGTCGTAAACTGATAGGAAGGACAAGACATTAGCCTGCCTGACCTAGAAATACATATTTACTGTGCTTTAAATTTATAGCTTACTTGAATAAGATCTATTACAGAATTGCAAGTAGCTCACTAAAATCAAAATTTTGCTCTCAGTTTTTATTTTCAGAACACAGATGACGCACTTAGATCTTTCAGAGTAACTAAAAACATATTAAAGTCATTTGCTAGCAAACAGAATGAAACGAACCCGTCTCCTCAGAAGCGCCAAAACACATTCAGCACCACGGCCAGCGCCTAATCATTCCTCTGACAGTCTTAATCTGGTTAGATCAGATAATCATTTTGAAACATCGTTTGTAACATCTTACAATATGTCGCAGATTGTTTGGCGTTCCTTTCTGTAAACCCATAATTCTGCCCGGATAGCCGCTTTAGCAGGCACTTTGAGTGCAGTTTAATGAATTTTTAAACTGTGTTTTCATGAACGTGGAGTACCGATACTGACATACTGACGAAAGAATGTTCAAAATCAAGAAAATACGCATATATTAAAAACAACTCTCAGATAAAGGGTTTTGTTTTAACTGTAAGTATGCCGAACTAAACAAAGTGTAAACAGAGTGTGTATACCACGTCCACCTCAGATTTGTGTTGATATTACGGGAGGTAATGTTTGAGTATTCACGTGAAGACTGAATGATGTGCGGAATTATACACTTATATGAAATATATAATATAGTTAAATTTGCTATTTATCAGGAATGATCATAACACCTGTACCATATGTACGACTGCAAGGTAGCTCGTGCTATCGCAGTCTAACATATGTGTGGTGCTTTAGGAAGAGTGAGTGAAGAAGCAGTATTACAGTTGTTATGCATCGACTGGTCCAGCACTCCAGACAGGCAGCGAGTACATAGGACATAGCAGTGGGTATCTGAAGATAGAGCTCAAAGCTTGTGTGGGAATCTCTGTAACTGCTTCTCTACCACAAACTGTTCTTAATTGGCCTTGGGGGACAATTTGTTGTAAGTGTTTACATTAAATATTTAAAGAAGTAAAAGAGAAAAATAGATCGACACCACCCATCTGCCTAATGTAGCAATGCAGACATAAAGAATTGATGAATTCCTCTGATGCATAATCCTGTCTTACAGGAGCACTCCGTAACACGAGCGCTGAAACACACGCACACACGCACACACACACGGACGCACACACACTTACACACATGCATGTCAGCCTTTGCACGGGCTAATATGAAATATTCAACATGCTTGAATGAGACAGATGCATATGCTTTTTTCCCGACGTGTGTTTGTTAAGTACCCAACAATACCCTAGGGTCTTTACAGTAAGTGATATTGACTGACACCTGCTTCCTCTTGTTGTGCAAATTTTTAGTCATGACGCTACATCACAACAATTTTTCAGAGGCGTGTGTAAATAAAGCTTTTTAATGCATGTCAGCCACGCCTTTAAGCCTTGACTGTACAAGTATATCAAACAATTAAAATTCCAGGGATATCTTGCTGTTGTAGAAGATAAACTGAGAAGCATTAACATTACGGTCAATATGTAAAACTGATGTTAAATACGATGTGGCAAACGGTTGAAATAAACAGTACTGTCAATTACAGCCTTTGTAAATAGCAACTGTGTATTGATGTGTCACATTTTGCACTGACTTAATTACTAAGGACAACAATTCATGTACGTTCAGCTGTGTTTCCGGCGGGAATACGGTTCTTTTGTCCTCTGTTGCCATCTTCAGCGTCTTGATAATTTATGCTTATATGTCTTCAGCCCAACAATAGAGACACTATTGACTGCCGGCGTTATTTTCTTGATTAGTTTTGAGTGTGCAGGTGATTGATCACTGTTCTGTTTAAGCTATTGACTGCCGTCGTTAGTGTTTTGAGAATATGATACATTGGAGGTAGTTAGTGTGCACTAGCACAAAGCAGTGAATTTTTCTCACAGTAGATCTTTAAAGGACATTAGTGTGAACAGTTTTCTCAAATATATGCTTAATGATGAATAGCGGCATAGCATTCTCGGTCTGAGACAGTAAGTGGACTTCTCCATTTACAAGTCATGGCCCCATATTCAAACAACGCGACTTTGTCTCCTATACCACCTGTGCGGTATCTGGGGATTCCCCTTACGGTTATAAAGTATATTTCACGCTTCTGTGGCGCTTCAGAAGGCTTTGGGTGAATGAGAATGATTAAATCGAGTCACGCGAGATGCCAGTAGTTAAGCAATGCAGTTAGGAAACAATGACAGATATCATGCTAGATCTTCATTTCATCAACGTTGTTATCAAATAGAGTCAGACAGTGTGTCAGCGCAGAGGGCAGAGAGCAAAAAGACTCAGCTCAAAGGCCCATGTCATTATATGGTACTATTGTCCTCCAAGCTTGTCATAGTTCAGCCTGTTGTGCACTGGATTGGCTCTCAGCTGATTTGAATGGCACAATGTTTGTATTCATGGCCTCACATCAATTAAACTTTTCTCTCTTTTTTTTGGACTCAAACGCTGACATTTTTCACTAACTCCTTGAGGACACTAGCACACTGGGGGGACATTGGTATTCTAATAGATTCAAATGTCTGCTGGTGGAAACTGTTACTGCTGGTATGTATAAAGACCCTCTCTCTCTGCTTTCTTTGGCATGTATTCTATAATTCAAACCTCCGAAGGCAGAAAATGACTAATTGTTTGTTGTTGGCTTAAGACAAAATCTTCAACAGTTGTTCAAAATATGCATTTTTTTTTCTTTTTTTTACCTAATTCATTTTGTTTTATAAATCCGGGCGCTTGGCATGCCGGTGAAAAGCAAGTAGCTGAAAAGTATTTTCTCATCAAATCTGCATAAATGCTCCTTGAGCATGAAGAGAGATGATTACAGTAGAAAAGAAGCAGAATTGGAGCCTGGAAAAGTCCGGTAATTCTCTTAAAGACACTCCTGTAATGATTGTTTTGATGAAAATGATTGCCCTTTGACAAATTAGATGTACAAAACATGGAAATCAATTCTTGCCAACACAGAGCTCGAAGTTGTTTTATCATTATTGTTTTTACTTACAAATAGAAAGAAATGTGTGCTTAGTCAAGCAGGGCTGTACTAGCCTGAGGTTAATGGACGTTGGAAATATTCATTGTCTCCAATCAGGACACAACTCAAATATATCCCAACAGGCCCTCTGTGGGCAGTCAGCTGACATTACAATCATCCAATCACGGTTGGAAAAGGCCAAACAGCTGATCCAAAGCTAATCCAATCAGAGTTAAGCTGATATAGAAGGGCCAATATGGGTACTGGCAAAAATCTGGACAGAGGACAACCAGCTGCTTTGGCATCGCAGACACAGTTAAGGGGGAATCACTTTTACTTGTGCTTGTCCAATCAGAATCAAGTGTACTCAGTTAAAGCCCACAGTCTGTGAAGTCACAATTGGCCCACTTTGAGCAAATTCCTTTACTTGTCTCTCATCCAAAAGGCTATTACACGACCATCTGACCAGAAACAAGATAACACATTCAGCCCAATAAAAACCACTCCTTTCTACGGTTACCTTGGCAATAAAATTGCTTTACTGTGGACTTGGCTGTTAAAAGACCAATAAACATCGGAGGATGTAAGCGGCGTTGTTGGATGGTGATCAAATCGGGCCAGTGGTGTGGAGAGTCCTTGGTGTCCTATCCTGTAAAGGACGTTGGGTGGACGGAGCAGGTTCTGCCAACTTCCTGCCCAACTTCCAAACAAGGAATTAAACAAATGAAAAGGCCTTGGACAGAGGGCATAAATCTCTGTGTGAGCCTGGAGCACATGGTGAGAAAAGGCAGAGCTCTGCCACTCAGTCACCCCTGCCAACACACACACAAAGACACAATGACCTTCCCCTCAGCCTGCTCTGAGGAAACACAGCATAGACACAGGGGTGAAGAGAGACTAAACACACACATATGCACATGCATGCATGCATACATACATGGACACACGGACACACACACACACAAACACACGCACACACACACACACTCACGCACGCATGCACACACACACATGCACACATACTGTACATACTAATGCGCTCTTTCGCTCTCTCTGTCTATATTTCTCACACACACAGGCACACACAGGCACACACACGCACGCGCGAGCACACACACAAACGGACACACACACACACGCACAAACAGACACATGCATGCACACACACACACACACACACACACACACACACACACACACACACACACACACACACACACACACAACTGTTGTAAGACAATAAGTTTTTAAACTGATGGAGTGTTATTAAGGTAATATGTTTGTCTCCAGTAGAAACATATAGTAGGTTTTAGTATTCATCACGATATAGACAAGGTTAGTAAGGTGCCCGGCGTAATGAGACTGTAGTCGATATAATAATAATGATAATGATAATATCACTGACAGCATCTGAGGTGCAATAACAAGCAATGATAGTTGAATTAGGCTTGTGGCTGTGACCATCTTCAAGTGCTCCCATTAACATGCTGTAGTAATGCATTCCAATTAGGGCTGTGGAGAAAAGGTGCTTAGATTGGTGCCTTAGTGATGAGAATGAATAGCGTGTTCTGGTATAGCTGCTGATTAGCATTGCTGCCTATGCCAAATGATGATGCTCTGTTGTTGTCGTTGTGATTGTTGCTGTTCTCTTTGTGTGTGTGTGTGTGATAGCAGCAGTGGGGAAAGAGCTAAGAGTGGAAGGGGCCACTGAAGGAGATGGCTACTAAATGGCTACTAAAGCTTGTGAAGGAGAGATGAGACCACGAAGGAGGTGAAAGGAGAGAGGATGGACTTGTTTTGTTACACTCTCCCACTCATGAATGTCTAGTGCTCTCTTAGGCTACAGAACCCTTTTATCTCATTATCTCACAGAGCATGGTTTGGGTTTGTTTTCTCCTCTCTCTTTCTGTGTGTGTGTGTGCCTGTGTGTGTGTGTGTGTGTGTGTGTGTGCGCGTGCGCATGTGTGTTTTGTACATGCATGTTCGTGAATATACTTAGAGAGCGTGCCTGTGCATGTGTACATGCATGTGTTGGTGGATTGATTCAGGTTCTCTGTGTAAAGCTGAGGTCCTGGTGAGAATATTTCAGCACTGTGCATAGCTATTGATTTCCTGTTAATCTAGAACAGTTTGTATCATAGGGTAATTTAATTGTAGGGAAATGTAAGGAATTTAAGGATTTATTTGGGAAATAAACATATTATGTGAAAACCCTGACGTATCAAATGTGTTGCCTTAAAGAATTGATTGCGTAAAAATAAGAAAAGAAATGAACATTTCTGGTTTAAAATCCAATAAAAGATATAGATTTATAGGTTAAACTGCATTTATCACAATAAGCAAAAAGTTTAACATTTTCTTGGCTGAGACACAAACTCAAATGGAGGATTTTTTTTTCAGAAGATTGAATTATTCATTATTACAGTAAGCAATAGTTATTCATTGGATAATAATTGTCCGTGCATTTTTCTACTACATAGTAACTACTCTCTCTCTCTCTCTCTGTCTCTCTGTGTCTCTCTCTGTCTCTCTCTGGGTCTCTGTTTCTCTTTCTCCCCCTGCTTTTCTCTCTCTGTCTGCATTAGTGTGTATTGGAGTGAGGTTGGTTCACACACATCACTTACTGCTATGTGAGTCTGTGCACACTGCACATATGCCTGAAAGGAGACCTATTTTCCATTGACAGTGCTAGAGATTGTATGGTAGAGCTGGGGGGGGGGGGGGTTATATTGCGAGAAGGCTTTTACCGGAATGTTCTGTGTGCGACGCAGGTCAGGGGTGTGATCTATAATGGCTTAACAGATGGAACTCCATATCCTCTCTGTGGTGTCAGTGGAGCCCATACCCACAACACCGCTCATTCTCTCTCCCTGTTTCTGGGAGATCATCTGAGGTTAATGGCGGATTCTTTTTTCTCTGGCTTTTCCTTGATGACTTTCCACTCTAAACCGGCATTGTAACCGACAACAGTCATGAACTGTTCATTTGGGAGGTTCTCTTGCTGGCAGACAGGAGGTAGTGTGTCCTGGACTGGCTCTTAGTGGCCTTTGAGCTGTGTTGTTCGGGGTGAGATGTCTGTATGTGCACTGGTCTGATGATCAGGACCAATCACAGGCCTCGTATCCTGAGCTGACCAGCTGCAAGAGGGCTCAGTTTAATTCTCTACCCCCCTGTACCCCCTCCCAAATCCCCTCGCCCACCCGCCCCCAGAGTAACTTCAGACAGACAGAACACCAGAAGGGTCCAGAGAGTTATATAAGGCTAACAGGACTCAATCACTGTTGGTCGACTGGATCAGAGTCAGGCAAGCTCTTGTCTACATCCAAAAACAGAAAAAAAGAAAGAAAAAAAAAGAAAAAAGGGGGCCAACGGCCTGTCTGCAGTCCTGGCACATCCGTTACCCTGAGCACACGCGTTTCCAGATCAAATCATATACAGAGGCATTTTACTGGCACCAGCCATTAATTCAACAACACCTTGCAATCTGGAACTTGTCTCCATTTCCCAAACTGCAGATTAACAGTTTGCACATCGAGTATCTGGCTCAACCTACCATGCCTTCTCCCTCTCTCCCTCTCTCTCTCCCTCTCTCTCTCCCTCTCTCTCTCTCTCTCTCTCTTTCTCTCTCTCTCTCTCTCTGTCTCCTTGTACAAGCCTCTCTCTCTGACTGGTGGCATAAATATCAGGCATTCTGTATCGGATTCTTTCCCTTCTCTTTGGCTCGAGGCTTCTGGACTCCCAGAGGTCTGTGGGTGTGACTGTAACCGAACGTGACAGGGCTCTGACAACACAAGAGCCGGCCGCACCAGCCATGTCCTTCGTTGGTCTGCATTGGCGTGCATGCACAAATTACAGCTTGTTGACCTATTAAAACATTTTTTTTTTTGAAAAAAAAAGGGGGTTACAGCACGCATGTGGTGAAAAGGACCATGGTTACAAAAAGGGAGGGTGAGATACAGCTAATTAAGATGTATTGACCTCGTTGACTCGATATGTCGTGTGGCGTTGCTGTCGTGAGAGGTGGCGGACACTGGGGGGTGGGTGTGTGTGTGTGTGGGGGGGGGGGGGGGTGTGTTCGTTGTCCCTGTCTAATTTTGTCGCGTTTGTGGTAACTGTCTCCTGACCAGTTTCCTGTGCGACCTTGCTTTCCACCACTCAATGAATCTTTTATGAGCTCGGCAACGAAGGTGTTTTTTTTTTTCTCCCTG
>NC_044507.1:17277043-17284543 GCF_902362185.1 Chanos chanos
CACACACATGCACACACAAAATGGTACTCAGTGCTCATGTGTTCATAAAACCGATCCATGTGCATGAAGACAGACAGACACACACACACACACACACACACATGCACGCACAAAATGGTACTCAGTGCTCATGTGTTCATAAAACCGATCCATGTGCATAAACACAAACACACACACACACACACACATACATGCTCACACACATACACATACATACACGTGCAGTCCTTGAAGACCGGTAGAGGACAGATGAAGTTCATGCATGTAACATGTTGATTACGGGGTGGTACCTCATTATGTTCAATATATCAGCTCTCTTTTCCCTCGGCTTAAACCTCATTTTCTTTCACACTTTCCCTTTTTTTTCCCCATTTGTTTGTGTAATCACGAAACGGATCAATGACTGTACACACAATTACTGAGTGTAGCCGATGAGCTGTAGACTGCGCCAGGGCCCCAGCCTCAGCAGGGGTGGTGTTAGCCTCCATACTGTGTAGGTAGACAGTCAGTGGATAATCAATTTAGTTCTGCCTGCCACATACTGCTTCCCTCAAAATAAGAATACTGTTCACACAAAGAGAGAAATGTAACATTCTCAAACACCGCTCGACTGAGAGAACGTGGCACAGCTGGTAAAAAAATGATGACCGACAGGTAGACACCTGAAAAATCATCGAATAATTTGTCACCTGGTGTAAATTTCTGAAAATGAAAGTGAACGTAATAGGACTTTAAAAATTCTCAGTTTGACACAGCCCTGCAAGATGCTGAGACCAGTCCTCTTGTGCGTTTACGGATCAGCTGGCGATTGACTGTACAGGGCGAGAGGTTTGAGCCAACATCCGTTCTTTCCACGAACGTTTCCAGTGAAGTAGCTAGTCTGGGGCTACGTTTCTGATTTTTTCACATTCTAAAACTATTACTCTATGAGTAATTATAGTGAGTCCTCATTAAATTATTCATACTCTATGCACATTCATAACCTGCAGAAAAGCAATCATTTCAAAGGCTTGATTCTGTAAGATCGTGAGCTTTGGGAAAGTGTAGCTAACCTGCATCACCCTTTTCCTTATTCTTGTTCGTTCTATACTGACCTGAACTGACCGTGTTTCCTGTGAGCCGTGTTTCTTTCTTCTTCTTTTTTTTTAGCAATGACCTTAAGTTTTTCCCCTAACTGTAAAATAACATCAACGTGATCTGATTCATAAGCAGAATCACTTTCCACATCTGCCTTTTTGTGCCCTCAACAAATATCCATATTAATTCTGATCCACGGGGGATGTAAATATTCCCACTTTATTTTTCTTCTCTCTCTCTCTCTTTCCATTTCACTTTGCCCTACCACACGCTCTAATCTTTTGCAGTCGTTACCTAATTACGCTAATATCTTAATTATGATTTGCCTCTCTTTTCCTCCTCTTGCAATATATATATACATACACACACACATACACACACACACACACACACACACACACATACATACAAACATGCATACATACATACATACATATACATAGTGTATTTATATATGTATGTGTGTGTGTGCGTGTGCGTGTGTGTGTGTGTGTATCAACAAGTTTCTGAAAGTAGCCCTCCCAAATCCACCCCACCCCCCAAAAAATCTGTTTTTTCCCCCATATGTATCATACCAAAACACAGATGAAAGGAAATGTTTTGAAAATCTGGTGGAAAACGCTGGAGGACGGTTCTGTACGAGCAGATGTTGTTAGACTGAAAAGCATGATTTTATTAATTCTTTTGCTCCGTTATGTGAAGGGGATAAATAAGCCTTTCAGTCAAAATTGCGCCCATCCATATTGCAACGGTCGAGTATAATTATGGTCCGTAAACATTGCAGGTGGACGAATTCATTTCTCTGAGAAAATGTCTCCTTAAATTATAGCTGAGGTTTGAAATAAATTAAGTCAGCACAGCTCAAAGGATGGATATACTTTCATTCAGCCTCTGAATAGCAAGACCAATTATTCTCAAAGATAGCAGTAAGGCCGAATCCAGGAGCAGAAAGACAGGCGTTTTGATGAGGCGGAAAGCCACGCGGACCAAACCTCAATTAACGGGCTTTCTCTCAGTGAGCTACCTCTCTGTCAAGCTTAAGACTCCCCAATTTGTTGTCAGTAATTAGTCCATTTATGAGAATGGCACTTCCCCCCCCCCCTTCCCTCTCACCACAGAACGAATGTTTGATTAAGCCAGCGCCGAAAAGGTCAGTGTGTCGCCTCCGTTTTCTTCCAAGCGATATTCATTGAATTCATCTCTGCGGCTTTGGTTGCAATTAGGTCACTGAGGTGAAGCAAATGTGTAGGCGATTATTGTAATAGTGTGTGAGATGAATGCACGTGGGTGATTAACTTGCCGTGATGTAGAGATTCAGGTTCACGCAGACCCAAAGGGAACGGGTTTTTAAAACTACCATTCCTGTTAACAGATGTCTTTCCTCCTGCTGAACATTTTCTATTGACTACTTTCTTTGGGAGATTTTCAGCTGAGCAATGCCCTAAGGAGAAGAGAGACAGAGAGAGAGAAAGAGAAGAGAGAGAGAGAGAGAGAGAGAGAGAGAGAGAAAGAAACCAACTATTGTATTGGCTGCTCTCCCCTGCATCACGGCACTGCGGTAAATAAAGAGTCATTCTGGCCGAAGCTGTGAAAAGAACTACAGAGACCTTATACAGCTCCGTTTGAAAAAGTTACGACAGCGGCGGTTTGTAAGACAGGGACATAAAGCCGAGCGACGACAGAAACACTATGTGAAGCTGCGATGCTTTTGTGTGATTGCTGAAAAGGCAGCGGAGGAGCAGCAGCTCTCTACATTGCCGGTTCTCTCACACCAGCTGTTCCAACAGAGTTTAATGTGATAAAACAGCTTGCTCCCCCCTCCTTTTACACGTCTCCTCATCCTCAGAAATCATGACGGTGATAGTGGAAAGGACGCGTTGTTTACAGTTATAATGCACTGTCAATCAAACGCCATACCTACATGTGTTTCCCGTAATAGATAAGTATAGAATAACTTACTGGAGAGTAAATTATTGTCACATAGCTGCATCAGTCAACAATAATGACAACCATAGCAACTTTAAGTTAAAATAAAAGTGTTTGATTCCAAAGCAGAATGGACACTCAACACTACTGAAGACCTACAGCGCCTCAGACTGATTCCATTCATATCGGAAACGCCACAGTCCCTGTGCATTCATCTCTCTGTCTATTAGACGGTAATAGAGATTTAATAATTTATTAGCGCTGACCAGAAGTGACCACACTGTCTATATTGACATGAGCTTTCTGTGGGACAGCTGTGTTAAGTGTGGACTGGTGGGCGAGTCGTAAGTGTTGTTGTGTGTAATGGGCAAGGCTGCATTATTCATTGGGCTAAAAGCCAGAGTTAAGTGCTCTCTGGGTGAGAAAGAGACATCGCCATGGTGAAGTGAGCAGTGAGTGGGTTGCAGTATGGTCTCTTGTGCTAAAAAATCAGGGTATTTTATCTCTCATCCATTCAAACTGTCCACGCACACGGCAACAGCCTCACCGACCACCAACTTGTTTCTAAACTCGCCGGTTGTTGCCATGGAAATGAGATGACTCCTTTGTTCAGGTGGATTTTGATGCTGATTTTCAAAGAAGACCGAAGACCACTGTGTTTATTAGGCCTACCTGATTTGGTTTTTTTGGTTCCCTTCTCTGTATGATAGAGCCTTGCTGTCGACTGTTTATTTTTTCTAAGGAGGATATAAAGATTGATAGCTATATGATGAAATATTGTTGAAGAAGTATGTAAGTGAATATAAGAGCAGTATTTATCTGTGTCACGTTTTCTTTGTGTAAATAAGAGTAAGGAGTCTTGGTTGAGCTCTTGATTTAGTTGTTTTCAGGACCTTTGCTGCCATCTAGCGATTAATTGTTGTATTGCGCCATGGGCGGCAGTTCTCTTGCATGGTTTGAGCTGATTAAAAATGCCTTTTTAAACAAACAGCACAGAGCACAATAGAATTTATAGTAGATGTTTATCATAAAGTGTATAGAAAGTCAGCAAAATGTATGTGTGTGTGTGTGTGTGTGTGGTGCATGCGTGTGTGTGTGTGTGCGCTCGTGCGCATGTGTGGTGTGTGTAGTGTGGATATGCATGCTTGTGTGGTATTGCATATATGGTGTGTATTTGTATGTGTATGTGTTGTATGCGTGTGGTTTGTGTGTGTGTGTGTGTGTGTGTGTGTGTCTTGCATGGTGTGTTTGTGGTTTGTGTGTGTGTGTGTGTGTGTGTGTGTGTGATGTCAGCGTGTGAGAAGATGAGTAAGATCATTAATGAGGATGTAAAGGCTGTAGACAGAAATAGAAAGACTGAGGGGCCTGCAGGGCACATACAAGGCTTCCAGACAAGCTGCTGTTTCCTAATGGCTGCAGCAAAGCTAAAAGGGGAGTGAACACACACACACACACGCACACACGCACACACACACACACACACACACACAGAGTTATGTAAATGCATTCAAATATGAACCTTCTGATAGGCAGGAAGCTACCACTAGAACCCATAAAATAATTTTTTCCCTTATTCTCTATTTAAAGCAGAATTTTGTGTTACACCATCTTTAGAAAGCACTTGATAATTTAAATGGAAGAAAAGGGTATCCTGTCTTTGCTATCTGTTAAACATGAATGCCCCCTTTTGGCCAGTATGAGTGTAATTACTGTGAATGCCGATATCGTATGAGTAAATCTTTACGAGGTAAAGCACCATTGCCGGTAACAGCCTTGTAAAATGTAGAGTGGACGAGGAAGAAATTGACCCTGATTTTAGTACACAGAGAAATTAATCAGTTAATGTCTTGGGGTGTAAAATCAAGAAACTATTTTGATATTTAATGGATTGACGTGCGACCGTTTAACTGCGCATTGCATCGTACAGCTTTATTTATTATACGACATTAAAGGAAGATTTATCCTGAACAGATTGCAACGGCAGTTCAACAACCATGTTTAAGCAACCATGAATTCTCTTGTCGGCTACTGGGTTGAATGCCCCTGTAGTTCACCTCTCGCTGTAGTTTTTCTCCATGCGTCACATGACTCAGCCTGTTGCAATATGATTATACATAAGCACTGCATTCTTAGCTGAGAGAAACGATGCCGCGGTCATTTATAACTCAATAAGATACCATAGGGGAAAAAAGTACACTCTTTCCTCTAAAAGGAGCAAGTTCCGCTACGGCTCTCGAGAGATTCTTGAGCTGTGTTTGAAGCAAGGCTGTACCCTGAAAAAAAAAAATCTATTTATTCATTGACGTACCACTGAGATCCTTGGGTGGAAACGGGGATGAGATGACAACTTGCCGCTGCAAGATTAAAATGACGAAAGCAAACATGCAGCCGCTCAAGGTTAATCTGTAATTTATTCGTGACGTCAAGATCTCACAACTGTACTTAGAATACAATAAATATGACCATCAGTCGATCGGCGCTTGGTGTGGCTGCAGCGGTTCTCCCACGTAAATAGTTGCTTATTAGCGTTTGTAGTACACAATTTTGACCACATGGTGGCAACATTGCCTCAACTGAGTTAAGATTGCCTGCATGGGGAGCAGGTGAGTTGTAAAAGGCTGACATTATCTTGAAAAAGGTCTCGGGCAGCTGTCAAACCGCATAGACTCTCAGAACAGATTTGACATTATCAATCTCATATCACTCTCAAGACGTCAAAACATGGTGAGCAAAGACAGGGAAGGAAAAGGAAATTCTGTGCAGTTGAATAACCAACCATAGCAAACTGAATGATCTTTTTCCTCTTCAGTCAGACGTCTGATTTAGCTTATATGCTACTGACAGCAAAAAGACAACTTAATACATAGGATGATGGAGGGGAAAAATTACGTTAAGGCATATTAATTCCACCTCAACTCTGATGACTTTGTGTTTCTTTCCAAAGTCTCTTGCGTTGATCTCTCATTTTCAAGACTGCATCTATCTCGCTTAACAAACGCCATCTGACTGATTTGTTTAATTATCCAACTGCCATCTCATACTTCACTCCGGTTAATTTTAGCCTGAGAAACTGCCTGCATGGCCACGCTTTTGATTGACTGCAGTCAGGTCCGGTTAAAGAGAGCCGACGGAGAGAGCGCTAGCGCTCGGTTTTCTGTCCATCGTTCTTTGGGTGTATCACGGCGTGATTACGCACGGTGTCAGAAAAACCTATGATTGATGAGCTGTCAAGTGGAACCGCAGACTGAAACGTTTCATACTCTTCATCTGTGAGCACTCTCCTCTTTCTCAAACAAACACACCAACAACCCACAGACGCAAACACGCATATTGTTATTTTGCTGAGTTTACTCTTTGGGGGAAAATATAAACACAAAACAGACGGTTGATCAAAAGCTGATTGGTTCTGAAAAAGATCTCTGAGCTTTGCTTTTTCCCTTGCTTCCTCTCTTTCTCTCTGTGTTTGAGAGCTCATGAAAGAGAAGGACTGGTTTGGAAGACACATGGGAACCAACAGAAAGAATAAGAGAGGGGCTGTATGTGGAGCAAGACTGGAAAAGAGAGAGAGACACATAGGGAGGGGACGGAGGAAAGAGGAAAGCAGCCAATGCGCAGCTCCGCATCTTGAGAGAGAGAGAGACAGAGAGAGGGATGGAGCGAGAGAGAGAGAGAGAGAGAGAGCGTACAGAGAGAGAGCTGTGGAGGGGGGGGGGGCTGAGGAGGAGGGGGGGGTGTGAGAAACAGGCAGTCGTTCTCAGACAGTGAAGCCAGAGTGTGGTGTCCTACGATACTGCTGGATTGCAGCTCTCGCCTGTGCCTTGTGGTTTGTGTGTGTGGGGTTTTCTTTTTTGTTTTCTTTTTTTTTTTTGCTCTCTGGTTCTCGTTGAGTTACGCCGTCGCTCTTCTCGCGCACGGGGGGTCAGAGGAGAGGAACGTCGGGGGCTTGCGTCCGAGCCTGTCTTGACTGTGTCTGGACCCCAGCCTGGGGCAGTAGGGAGGGAGGGAGGGGGGCCTTAGGGCGGCGAGGGTTGGCCCCGGAGAGAGAGAGAGAGAGAGAGAGAGAGAGAGAGACATGAGTGTACCACTGCTGAAGATCGGAGCGGTGCTGAGCACCATGGCCATGGTGACCAACTGGATGTCCCAAACGCTACCTTCACTCGTGGGGCTTAACGGGACCACCATCTCCAGAGGAGGCACCTCAGAGAGGATCGTGAGCGTGCGTAATGTGACACCTTTTTACCTTACGTTCATACAGCTGGTTGTCAGTGGTTTGGGGTTTTTCTTGCGGCCGTGGGATATCACCGTAGCTAGGGAGATTTCTTTTAATGCTCTGTTCTTTAAGTGTGATGATTTTTCTCCTGGGCGAAGAGAGAGAAAGGGATTTTTTGTGACTTAGGGCAAGTGACAGATTCGGTCTCAGGATTTGACTGATATTGAGACTCAACTGCTTAGGGACTCGTCGGTTTTGTGAGTGATGCTCAGATTGAGACAGTGAAA
>NC_044507.1:17287043-17292043 GCF_902362185.1 Chanos chanos
TGTTATCCTGTGTTCTCAGATCAATGTAACGCTCACAGAACGTTTGAAGAACATTGCGTGAAAAACATGGAAGATATGGTTTGAGCATGTTTTCTAACGACGCTATTTGAACCTGACGGTCGCCCGCTTATTTTCGTTCATTAGCTGCGGTTTCTATACGGTCACGCCATTCTATAAGATCAGGAGCAATTAATTGAAAACGATGCTATGGAATGTGAGTAATGCATGTATTTTGGCCTTACGCAAAGCGCAGCAGATAGCTTGGCTGAGTGCCAAAGCTGTATCGGGGGGGGGGGGGGGGGGGGGGGGGGGGGGGGGAGTCGAAAACGAATATGCTTTTTCTACTCGGCTGAGTACTGGTTTACATCTCTGCGGTCTATGTGCGTGGGTGCTTAGTGTTTGTTAGTGAGTCAGTGGCCAGTCTGACACACACTGTCTCTTTGAGTCTTTACATAATAAGTGAACAGTGAGGCATACGCCTGAGGATAAAGGCTCACCACCATCAAAAGAGCAAAGGCAACAAACCAGAGCTTCATCAGTAAAAATACCCAAGACACAGCTTTGGCAGACTGGAGGTCACTGAGTCGCTCTCATGTCTGGGTTGGGATATGAAAGCTCAGGCCGAAGGTTTGGAAAAACGCATCAAGGAGCGTCGGCGCCTCTGACAACTCTTTCTTTTAACTGTACCGAATCGATAGCGTATCTGAAACGTGGATTTGGAGAGAGAGAGGTGCGTTAGACGGGCTGTGTGTGTGTGTGTATTTGTGGGGAGAGGAATGTAGATTTCAGATGGTGAATTGTGATGATTCAGAGTTTGCTTTGCTGTAGTCTTGTCAGGGAACTCTCCATCTGAGAGTCAGGGTCTAACTGGGCTGGCCTCAGCAGCTGGCAGCCAATGAGCAGTCAGAGTTAGTCATGATCACCAGACTCCATTTTGTTGTGGCGATGTGAGCCTCACCTAAGCTCTCCCCCCTCTGAAGTCCCTCTATTTCTCCAGATAATGACAGCGGGAAATGGAGGGAAAGAAAACAGGACAAGAGGTTATGGAAGGACAAGAAAGACCAAATAAATATGTTCTTGGTACAGAGATAAAGAAATAGAAGAGTATTTTTTTTAAAACAGACTTAAGCAGAGATTTTGCACTTTGAAGATACTGTGACTAGTAGGATTCCTCATTAAATCAACAGATGTGTGGCGTGAAACTGTGAAGAGGAACCGTGAGAGAGATGCGTGATGTGTGTGTGTGTGTGTGTGTGTGTGTGTGTGTGTGTGTAAAGAGCCCTGGCACTGAGTTGCACTCTCGTGCGAGCACAGTAAGATGTTTCGGAGGGTGCGTTTAAGGCAGATGTCAGGGTTTGTTGCAGAACCCAGACAGATGTTAATGCCTTTGCTCCAGGGTGTTGTGTACAATAAGCGTGTGACCAAAGCACCGTTTGACAGACCACATCACAATGACAGGAGAGAAGGAAAGAGAGAGAGAGAGAGAGAGAGAGAGGAGAGAGGGAGATACAGGGAGATAGAGGGAGAAACAGAGAGAGGGAGAGAAAGAGAGATAGAGAGACAGTCTGAGAGAAAGAGACAACATGGTCAGGCCTATAATAATATACCACAAGATGAAGATACACAAGGCTGTTAGCTAAAAAAAGACGGTACACTCTCCCTCTTTCTTTACCTCCTTCCCTTTGTCGTACTCTCTTGTCCTCCTCTGATTCTTTCTCTCTCTCCCTCTCTCTCTCTGTCTGTCTCCTGCAGTCATTACTGTGGAGACCTGGCTGAGAGAGAGACAGAGAGACAGAGAGAGAGAGAGAGAGAGACAGAGAGAGAGAGAGAGAGCGACGGTCTGCTCTTTGCTGTTTAAAGTGAAGTGCACGACGCGGCGTTTATGAAAGTTGTAATAGACTTCCCGTCACGCTCATAAAAGTAGGGCTGGCAGATTTATGATCTCATTTATCCCCTCCGACTTTACAGTGCCAGACTCAGGGGTCGGACTAATGAAACCGACCGAAGGCTCAATCCTGTGCCCTGCCACGGGGGGCACCGCGTGCCCCGCTCTAATTGGTTAATCCCTGCCCGGCTTTTTAATCAGCGCGCTTAATGACGGCCAGCTGCAGAGCTGTGGGAGAGGCTTCAGGTATAGAGGCATCAGAAGAAAGCCAGTCAGAAAGCAGGAGGTCACCCTCATGCCCTCTTCTCAATACTATTGAGCTGCATATCGATCGCTCCTTTTTCTCCCCGCTGGATGTGTTGAATGGTTCTCCTCAGGAGGGTGTGCGATTGTGTGTGTGTGTGTGAGAGAGAGAGAGAGTGAGGAGGGGGGGGGGGGGGGGGGGCTGGAAGACAAAGACCGTGTGTGTGTATATGTATGTATGTATGTAATGTAACAAAGTGTGTGTGGTGTATGTATGTGTGTGTGTGTGGTGTGTGTGTGGTGTGTGTGTATGTGTGTGTGTGTGTGTGTGTGTGTGTGTGGTGTGTGTGTGGTGTGTGTGTGTGTGTGTGTGTGTGTGTGTGTGTGGTGTGTGTGTGTGTGTGTGTGTGGTGTGTGTATGTGTGTGTGTGTGTGGTGTGTGTGTGTGTGTGTGTGTGTGTGTGTGTGTGTGGTGTGTGTATGTGTGTGTGTGTGGTGTGTGTGTGTGTGTGTGTGTGTGTGTGGCTGTGGGAGGCTCACCAGGTCAGCCCCACACTGTGGCCCCAGCTGGGCTCCAGCTCAGGGATGAGACTGCAGGAAGTGAGGCGGTAAAGGTCACCGAGCGTGTGTCACCGCGAGAGGAGTGTAGTGCTGACTAGAGTGGGCCCTGGCCCAGGATCAGCCTGTAATGGAGACCCTGTCAGGGCTTTTATTCCCATGCGACTGGCAGAGTTTTGGCTGAGCAAAAAGAAAGCTGTCGCTCTCTCTCTGAGCCCGCGTGTGAAATTGGAGCTCGCTACCTCCTCCCTCTCTCTTTACCCCATCTCTTCTTCCACACTGCTGTCACTCTTTCAATCAGTCTCATCCTCTGTTTACCTCACCATCCACCCACTCTCTCTCTCTCTCTCTCTCTCTCTCTCTCTCTCTCTTTTGTCATTATCTGTCTCTGTCTCTCTCTCTTTTTGTCTTTATCTGTCTCTGTCTCTCTCTCTGTTTTTCTGCCTCCCTCACTTTGCTTTCTTTGCTCTTTCTCTGCTCTGTCTGTCTGTCTTCCCATCTCTCTCGCTCTCCCTCTCTCTCTCTCTCTCTCTCTCTCTGGACTGCCCTCCTTCACTTTGCTTTGCTTGCTCTGTTTTCCTCTCTCTTCTCTTCTCTTCTCCTCTCTCTCTCTCGCTCTCCCTCTCTCTCTCTCTCTCTCTGGATTGCCCTCCTTCACTTTGCTTTGCTTGCTCTGTTTTCCTCTCTCTTCTCTTCTCCTCTCTCTCTCTCTCTCTCTCTCTCTCTCTCTCTCTCTGTTTCTCCCTTCCACTTATCTCTCCTTCTCTCCATTTCTCTGAGCTATCGCTGTCTGTAACCTCTCGCAGTTTGTCTCCTGATCGCTCTCTCTGAGGATAGCAGATATTAAATGGTGTTCTGGAGAACGATATTAACTTGGACCTTGAGACACCCTGGAGATTTCAGAGTCTTTTGATGATTCATATTACAGGACAGATCAGACCCTCCTCTGTGATGTCATTATTACTGAAGAGTTTGAGTCTGATTAGATTTTTAATCTCTCTATGTTTACTAGCTCTGGTGTCGTCTCTGTAATTGACCGGTCCAAATCATGACGGCATGGATAATCACGATCTATTTAAAGTTTTACTTCCAACAGTTTTATGTCTCTCTAAAAAAAAAAACTTCTGTCTGAGAAATTAACTGACACTGACTTTCAACGAAAGTGCAAGACACCCCACCCACCCCCCACCCCCAACCCCCCGCCTTCCCCAAAATCCCACACCTTACCATAATTCAAATTATA
This sequence comes from Chanos chanos, assembly GCF_902362185.1. Classification (NCBI taxonomy): domain Eukaryota; kingdom Metazoa; phylum Chordata; class Actinopteri; order Gonorynchiformes; family Chanidae; genus Chanos; species Chanos chanos. Next base: position 17,290,973 of record NC_044507.1, read on the forward strand.
TTCTAAATTTAGTCTTTGTTGGGCCCTTCTAATCCCCCCCACCTCCCTCCTCCACCCCCTTGTCTCTTAGATGTTGACACAGAAGCAGAGGGATGCTTTGCAGTAACGTGAATGCATGTTTACGTGTTTCATACAGCTATTTGATCTTTGGTTGTTTGACGGTGAAATGCAAATGAGTTACACATGCGCGAACACTTATGTTCATACAAATGAGTTACACACACATAGACCATGCACACACACAGTCAGAGAGAGAGACGGAGAGAGAGAGACGGAGAGAGAGAGCATGGTGATAGCTGAACCATTACAAATTAAACAGCTTTCAATTCCCACAAGTGATTGTTCACGCGCTCGTAAATAAAGCTGGTGTTCTGTAACACATCTGCACACTCTGGTCCAGTACCACATCTGCACACACACACACACACACACACACACACACACACACACAGGCATACCAGATTGAGTAGCTCAAGCATTAAAAGCATCTACATACACTCCCACACGCAAACACACACGCGCGCACACACACAGGCATACCAGATTGAGTATTTCAAGCATTAAAAGCATCTACTCTCACTCACTCACACACACTCACACACACACACACACACACACACACTCACACACACACACACACACACACACACACTCACACACACACTCACACACACACACACACACCTCATTCATGGCAGGAGACATTTCTGAGCCCGTACCCCCCGCTTCGTCCTCTGCTATTAGCGAGAGACAGAAGGATATTACAGCTGAACGAATAGGTGAGTGGTAATGAGAGCACGGAGAGAATCTAATAAGCTCTTAAATTAAAAACTCAACATTTATGCAACATTAATGAACAGAAAACGCATTTAAAAACAGGCCTACCCCACGGGCATCTCTTTCCGCTCGTATATATCTCGACGCGTGTGCGTGTGCGTGTGCGTGTGCGGCGGAAAGACACAGTTGGCATGCGAGACAGACACGCTACGCAGGTACCGTGAATGATTGACATGATTCTTTATTAGCCCAGAAGACCTGCGGACTCCACACGACTTGAGGGTGGCGTGTCGA